>NC_140177.1:29408930-29448930 GCF_963971535.1 Notolepis coatsorum | reverse complement strand
CATGTCTGCAGAGGCCATCGGCAGAATAAAAATATATGCAACTGACTAGGGTAGAGGTGGGATATATTGAATGATAAAATATGCTCCTAAATTAGATTAGAATGAAAAGTAAATAGAGGTGTTAGGTAATTAGATTATGAATGAAAGTTACTAAAAACGGATGTATGGGTGACTGACAAATGCATGAACTAATCAGACTAACAAGAGGTCAAATTATGTTAAACAGTTAATCAATATTAGACAGTGTGATGATGTGACACTGCGGCAGCTAGTGATCAGTAAATTATCCATGCTCGGTCAACATTCAGATTGATCAAGAGGTGGACTGCATGATTAAGAAATTAAAAAGACTCATAGTTGTTTCTAGTATTTTATAGTATTGATAGAAGCATATTAACAGTTCTGAGCAATAGGATAGGTGTTTGTTTACTTTTATTTTTACTTCTCTTTTCTAGTGTGATATGAGCGATTCCTGACTTAGGCCGGGAGTGTACATTTCGTTTATTCATTTGATTTCCCTTTTTATTTCTTAGTTAAAAATGAGCTAGAAAGCTCACAAGTTTGGTTTATTTTTTCATTTATTGATTTGGCAGCGTTTTCTTTGTGTTTTGTTTTCTGTTTTCTTTCTTTCTGTGTTTTTTTCTTAGGATACCTGGCAAGCTGGGAGTGATCTCGACACATCAGGACGGGGTAGTATGTGTCTGTAAAATGGACTGGGAACAAAGTGAAGGAACATGAGCTAGTTATGGATTTTTGTTCTCCGCCCATTTGAATACCCAGTTTTAGGGGCTGGGGGTGTGTCGTGGTTGATAATAGTGTTGGGGAGCATGATTCTCTGTACATTAATGAAGCTCAATAGATTTGGTCGCTATTGGCCAAATTAGTATTGTGTAGGGTGTGAACATGTGCAATTGATAATTGGCTTGTGATGTATAAGATGTGTGTTTAAGGCGGACTGTGAATTGTTGCCATACACGCAGGTTACTGGGAGAATGGATGTCAGTGCTGTCCGGTCCGGGATGCAGCTGTCCGGAACCAGAGGAAGACGGTAACGATGTTTCATTGTGTATTTCACATCGAGAGGTGGAGGAATATACGTATCAGCATAATATAATGAGAGCCATGTGAATTTTTCAGAATTTTGAAATTTAATGATCTAGAAGCCATGAAATATATAGATAAATGATTTGGAAAAGAAAGTTGTCAAAAGCTCAGACCAGTAAAGAGAGTCTGAGGGATGGAAATTATGGATTCTCAATCAATTTTTGTGGTAGAAGTGATCCCCACTGTGCCCCGAAGCGATATATTCACTACAGGATACGGATGGGAGAGGACACTGGCTAGTGTCTACCCAGCGGTTCCATGGGGAACCACAACCCACACAGAACCAGGAGACGCCTACCTATCGGGCCGGGAGTGTCTTGGCCAACGCAGTGACCGAGTCTTGAGGCTTCAGAAGGGAACGACAGACAACCAACGAGGAGACAGGCAGCTAGGCCTCAGCAACAACTCCGGCTGTCAACAGAAGCAAGGCCTCAACTATTGACCAGGAGGTCAACAAGCGAAGGGGGGGAGCTGCTATCGCCCCTATCGACGACCAGGCGGAGGGGAGGAGACACAAACCTCTTCCACTGATCCGAGGGTCAACCAGCGAAGGGGTCGAGCAGCCAGCAACGACCTCCCCATCGCTGTGAAGAATAGAAGATACTACAGCAGGGGGCTCTACCCCCTAAGAGAGGATCTCCACGAGTCAAGATGTGCTTGACAGAAGATGGGGTGTAATAAGAAAGGCAATTTGCTTTCTGAGTTGCACCCAGCAGTCGTGATATTGCACCAGCTCTGAGCAATAAAGAGGAGGCAGGGTCAAATCTAAAAAACATGGACCCCCCTCCTCAAATGCTCTATTGATCTTGGTACGAGAACAAGTATTAAAGACTGCACATGATCACAAAAACTGAAATGGCTAATTTGAATTTTAGGATCTGAGTGTGACAAATCAGATATATATTTTATCCTAATATGATTTAAAATGTCTTAAGTGTTATCTAGATAGTAGTGTGTAGAGATTGATATCTATGTTTGACATATTAAGGATAGGTAAACTATCCGAGTGGGGATCTGTAGTAAATTCCCAAACATAGACTCATGATTTAACTAATGTGTAGAAATATTTGGGCCTCAAAACAATAAGTCATAGATTGTCTGTGTGTGGTTACATAGGACTGATTGTGCAAATGCCCTCCTGGGGTGACAATGGCATAGTGGCAGCTGGGGTAAGACTTCCCTTTAGGGGGTAGATCAAAGCAAAAGACAAAAGGTTACGTAGACATGTTATCTTGCTGAAGTTTCCTGTCACACACACACAGTGAAACAACTGTTACATCAAAGAAGTGTTATCAGCTGCTTACGGCCGGGGGACACAGACAGACACACATTTTCGAATACACATCCACACACACACACTCACACACACAGAGACACACACATAGCCACACACACACACTCACACACACATAGTCACACACACACACACTCACACATACATACACATCCACACAGAGACACACACACACACACTCACACACACAGAGACACACACATAGCCACACACACACACTCACACACACATAGTCACACACACACACACTCACACATACATACACATCCACACACACACACACACACTCACACACACACACACACACACACATTCACACACACACACACACACACACACACACACTCACACACACACACACACACACACACACACACATTCACACACACACATACACATTCACACACACACACACACACACACAGGAGATCTCCAAACTAACTATTTCCTAGTATATTGTTAAAATAGTAATTTGAATAAGTAAGTTAAAATATAATTAGTGTTTGGTCATACTAAAATGTCTACAATTAGTTAATGTGTCTGTGCTATTTTCAATTAATGTTCAATATGATTAAATTGATTGTTACACATTCTGCAATCTGTTAAGCTTGTTATATGGTATTGAAATGTATTCTATTAAGCTAACAGAATGGTTAGATATATGTTCTGAAAGTCAAACAGACTTAGAAATATAGCTGTGTTTAGGTAATCAATATATTTTGAGGTACATCAAAGTACTAACAAGTCAAGTAATGTGTTTAAGTAAAAGATATAAGGAAATGAAAATGATGCAATGTTTAAACTTTGATTAAGGTAAAGGACAGCCTCTTTTTGCAGTTAGGTGGAGGGGGTTGGCCTATAGGCCAAACCCCTATTTTCAAAATGCAAGCTTAGCTGGCTTGTGATTGGAGCAATTAATGTGATGATGTCATCAACTCAAAGACACTCGGCCTGGGCTATAAGAATGGGGTGGAATGGTGGAGAGAAAAACTGGAGGGAACAACAGAGGAACACTCTGGAACCAACCAACACCACCAAGGACAAGACCTCTCTCACCATCTCACCCACCATCAACACCAAGGAAGCAGGCAGCAGAGAACAAAGGGACTTTTGGAGGGAAAACAGACTGCTTTGTTTTGTCAGCCAGGACAACACAAAGACCAGCAACAATTTATCTTTATACTGTGATATTAGTCTGGTTGTTATCATATTACGGCATAGTGTTTGTGATCATCAACCATAGCATCTTCTTATTGTAATTGGTATACACTCTTTCTCTCTTATTAAACAACTGTTAAACTATCTTTCCTCCTTAATTCCTGATGCCTTTCTGCCTGCTTAGTCAGTTTTGAAGAGAAGTGATTCCCAGCTTTAAAGTATTGAGACACAACGCCGAGAGTACTAACCAACAGGTTCTGAAGCAGAGCAGAACCAAAACAGCCTGGGAATCCACTTCAATGGCTTTGTCAGTATTCCAATGTACAGCCCCACCCAACCCCACCCCACCTACCCAACCTCCTCCAATGTACAGTTTCCATGTCAAATGTATGTCAGTATTCCAATGTACAGTGTCCCCCCCCCCCTACCCAACCCCCCCCCCCCCCCCCCCCCCCCACACCTCCAATGTACAGCCCCACCCCACCTACCCAACCTCCCCCAATGCACAGTTTCTATGTCAAATGGATATACTCTTCTTCTGGATTTTTTTAGTATCACAAACAGTACTATATTTGAAAATCTGGTATGTCATAAATGTATAGATGTAGCAGTACTGTCTATCTGTATGTCATGTGTGTCATATGATGAATTGAAAATGGGGGACCCTGATGGAAACAAGACGAAAGTCTTTCTCAGGTCTGCATCCTCTTAACAATTGTATGTATTGAGCTGTACTGTACTGTACCCATTCTGCAATCTGTTAATAAACTTTTCAATCAATCAATCAATCATACCTATCCACACACCTGTGTGTACTTACCTGCACATAGTCCTCTACTATATCTATATCTGTACATATCCTACTCTACTAGTTACGCTGCTGGCCAGTATGACTTACTACCATAATGTCCTTATACCTGTATTACTGTACATATTTATACTACAACTCCGTACACACATCTACATTACTCAGTAGCACTAATTTATGTATTTTATACCCAGTTCACTGTACATTGTATATTAATGTTGCACTTTACTGCTACATTTGCCCTCTGGTTGGATGCCAAATAATGTGCTGTATAATGACTATACATTTTAATCTAATCTAATCTAATCAGTTGCTTTAGAATCATGAAGAAAGACCTCTTTAGATCTTGTCTTAACCAGAGACGTGAATATAAGGTTTTGGGGGGAAATAAGTCATTCAGATATTTAAAAAAAAGCATAGAAGAACGGGAAAAAAACTAAAGACCAAAACCACAAGTCGAATATCCGACAAAGTGAGGTCAGCCGTAAATGTCAGAACCTTCTGATTCCAAAGGTCTCGCTGCCGTCCTCTAAGCGCTGAGACAGAGGTCTCCAGGTTGGACAAACAGAGGAAAAGTCAAGAATCCTCCCTGGCTGTGTTTGGCCCGCTGACCCGCCTGCGAGCCGAGGTCCCAGACTGTGATAGCATCTGGCTCGGTTTGTTCCGGCGTCCATCCGAAGACGGATCGAGCGCCAGGACAGGATCTCCACTGTCGCCCCTCAGACAAGCCGCTCCACATTCTCTCTGCATGGCAGCCGTACAAACACAGCCTTTTTCTGAAGCCTTGAAGCCTTGAAGTTTATTTGTCGCTCGTCTCTCTCTCTGTTTCCCCGCGGCTCGGAGGTATCGGGAGTTCCACGTGGTTAGGTCTGAACTTGTCTCTGAGCCGCGTGTCACCGGCGTGGCCCTGCGGGGGGAGAGGGATCAAAGTCCTTCAGACGATTAAGTCTAAACCTCATTCAGAGGAGGTGTCTGAAGATGAAGCTGTCGCCTAGACACACACATACTGACATACACACATACTGACATACACACACACTGACATACACACATACTGACATACACACATACTGACATACACACATACAGTCTGCACACATACAGTCTGCAGTCTGCACACACACTGACATACACACATACTGACATACACACATACAGTCTGCACACATACTGACATAGACACATACTGACATACACACATACAGTCTGCACACATACTGACATACACACATACTGACATACACACATACAGTCTGCACACATACTGACATACACACATACAGTCTGCACACATACTGACATACACACATACAGTCTGCACACATACTGACATACACACATACTGACATACACACATACAGTCTGCACACATACTGACATACACACATACAGTCTGCACACATACTGACATACACACATACAGTCTGCAGTCTGCACACATACTGACATACACACATACAGACATACACACATACTGACATACACACATACAGACATACACACATACTGACATACACACATACAGTCTGCACCAGTGGAGGTTTCTCTATGACAACACGTGAAACACAAATTCACTCATAATTCATAATTATTATTAATTTACATATACCTATATATATATAAAAAAAAACTATATATATATATTTTTTTTAAATTATTATTATTATTATTATTATTTTTGTTTAATAAATGTTTTCCTCTGTAAAAAAAATTCCAGTGAATTTTTTTCTTCAAAAATGGCCAAAATTGACAGCTCTGAGCAGGCCTGCACTGCAGTATTGCTGCAGTAATTATTCGTGAAGAAAACGTTAGGTTATGACTATAACCAAGTTCTGTTAGTATAGCGACGCTCGGCATCGCTCTCTGCACTATCTCGCATACGTGCACGCGCACTGAATAAAGACCACAATGTACCTTTAATCCCAATATTCGTCTGACCACACCCCTATCAGCTTACCCATATAAGCAGGGGTGGGGCCACCCACTCTCCTCCTTCCCAAGCTTTCGCCACAAGGCGAGGTCAAAGGCTGCAGCGGCGTCGGATGCCGAGCGTCGCTATACTAACAGAACTTGGTTATAGTCATAACCTAACGTTCTGTATCGTATCGCTCTCGCTCGGCATCGCTCTCTGCACAAGGGAGGCCGAGCGAGAGCCAACGGCCGACAAATACACCCCGCTGACAGCCCCCCACAAACCATCAGAACAGGGAGGGCCGAGCCCCCCCGACCCACCCTAATGGCGGGCACCCCCCCTATTAGGGGCTTCACGGGAGGGCGACGGACCCGACCGTGCGAAGAGGCACTCAAGCAACTCAACGCACAGGGTGAGCAGACCGTGGCTTGACCCCACGACTACACACACGCACAACCCGCATGCCACCCGGGAACGAACGGAGGAACAACCTCGTTACTGCCCCCAGAATCACGGGGTCAAGGGCAAACCCAACCCCGTGGCAAGGCCGTAGCAGCGGAGCACGAAGGAAGACCCAGACCCACCAAAAGGACTGGACTCCCTAGAATGGGGGCCCGGAGAAGTCCATGATGCCAGCATCAAGACCCCACCAGGTGGGCACGTAGTGCCCCGCCCCCCACATCGCCAGCGTATTCGGACAAAGGCCCCTCAGTTACTGCACCTGGTATTCCCAGGCGGAATCCCATCCAAGTACTAACCAGGCCAGAACCTGCTTAGCTTCCGAGATCGGACGAGATCGGGCGTGTTCAGGTTGGTATGGCCGTAAGCCGAGCGGGCCCTGTCCCCCCAATAGTACACCGCCTGGCACACTGACCCTGCAGAACAGGCAGTCAGCATGGCCGTAAGCACACAAAAAAGGTTAACCAACGGAAGCAGGCAGCGCACCGGGGAAAAACCAGGCAACAGGCTGTTAACCCTAGCCTGGAGACTGCGGACGAGACAGGCGCCAGAGGGGACAGCTGAACACAGCCGCCCCGGCGGAAGGAGCGTAAGCTGGCGGTGTTGCATGACCAAGCCTCCATTTAAAAACCCCCACCCAGAGGGGTCGAGGCAGAGAAGGCTGACACGATTGGCAGACGTCATGAACGTGCAGGGGCACCCTCAAACGGTGAACCCGGGAGTTGACACTGCTCCAACACACCAGGGAATCAACCACCTCGGTGTTACCCAATGCGGTGGTTGTTCCTATAACCCCTCAAGAAAAAACTCCAAAACACACCTGCGGGTATACACCGGCTATACCGCAGTACAAGTGTTTCAGTTTCCAAAAAGGGTTAACCCAGGCCTACGGGTCGCAAACATCACTTCGGACCGGGCCTGGCGGTACGGGAAGCACAGGGTCACCAGAGGAGGTCAAAAAACCACCCCCACAGGCCCCTCTTCGCCATGCGTGAGAGAGGAGCGAAAAATAATGGAGAACCAGCCCCTAAGCACACCGTACCTGGTATTCCCCGGCGGTCTCCCAACCAAGTACTAACCAGGACCAACCTGTGTAGCGGCCGAGATCCGACGAGATCGAGCGCGTACAGAATGGCATGGCTGTAAGCCATGACGACAGTGCTGAGTAAAAACATACCCAACCAGGGTCTCCATAGCGCTTAACCCTGTGACACCCAGACCGACCTGGCATTTTTCCCCCTGAAAAAAGCCCAAGTCCCTCAGGGTACCAGAACAGCAGATCTGCATCCCCGGCGGACAACGGGTTCAACTGATCTGGACCAGCGTGACCAGAACCAGTCCCGTGCCCTAACCACGCCGACATGCCTACTCCAGGAGAAGGGCAGATATGCGTGTTGATCTTAACATGAAAAGAAGGCGCCACCCAGACGTTCGGACGAACCGCGCCTGGTGGCCCACCCCAAGGGCGTGAGACCCCACCACATATGTTCAGATCCATCCCGTCATCATCCCCCAGACATGAACGAGAATCCGTCGACAACCCACCCAGGTCATGGGATGTGGTCGTCGGAAGAGGAAAAACCCCCATCTCAGTTGCTTTATAAAAACGCTGTTTCAACCACAAGCAACCAAGGCGTGCCAGTCAATCGCCTGTTTACAGCGAGCTAGCACTATACGTGCGTCGGGACACACCCCCATCAATGAACAGGCTATTTAGACCTGTCATTGAATCCCCAAGGCGCCCAGGGGAACGACAAGAGGGGTGTGACACTCCCTAACTCCAACACTTCTGGAATAGAAAGAAGGAAGCATCAACAGTATGTATCCCAGTCTACACAGCCGGGGTAAAAAATGTTCACATTTTTACATCCCACCACCCTCCCATAGGAAAGAGACGGGGATCCCCAGAGAGACTTCCCACGCGAGCTGTACAGATTGAAAAGAATATATTGCACCTTGAGCCATGTAAAAAACTGGTTTTAGGGCCTCCGGGGAAGAGGCACTGAACCCATACACACTCAATAAACGAATTGAATCGAATATACATACAATAGAAAAGGACCCTTCTAGAGGGTCCACTCACTTTGACAATCTGAGGAGGAAGGCTCTGTACTCTGATGGAGGCTTCCTCACATGGAAGAAGGAGTCCGAACTCACAGAAGGCCCGAATAGGCGCTTGGTGAGGAGGAGCCCTGACCACCCCCCCTGAAAACAGATCCATCACATGGACCTGAACAGCACACGGAAGTCCTACCAACAGAGACGCGCACGGTGACGTACTCTATGGCGGGGGAATTCCTGCGGTGCACACGCCCAATATACCAGGCCGTGGGACCAGGAACTCCCTCCCCCCCCCCCCCCCCCCCGTAACGTGCCGAACCGCCACGTGACGGGAACCTTGAAGGACAGGGGGTGTACCCCTGACCGACAGAACAATGGGGAGAGGAAAGGTTACCAGTTCACCCCTTTACGACCCCACACCCATGATACGATGTAACGACAAAAAGAGAATATGACACAGTCATAGTCAGCTCTATGAAGCGTTTCACAGCTCCACACAGCGCATGAGCTAACCTGCTATCTGATTTTTACTAAGGAAAAACACAGAATAGAGAGGGCTCTAAGAACCCCGGTCCAACATACACATGTGCTTCTGTGGCCAGTACAACCCAGTTGTAGGTCACATGACACACACAACCCATCATCACCTACAAAAAATGGCAAAAACACTCAACAGAGGAACGCCGTTTTTTTCACAATGAGAGAATACATCATTCTTGATTAGTATCGACCACAGGCCTTGCTAAGCACACATGACAGCAACCAAACCAATTTCCCTTTAGGAAATAAGTTTCTCCAGCAGATTTAGCACAACCTCAGCAATCAAGCTAAGAGTTACATCGTATCCCTACCACACAAAAGACACAATTAATGCACAACATGTCTGATAGGAGGATGAAAAAGTCCCCAGGGAACCGGGGGGGAAACACAATCCTCCTATTTTACCCTCAATACGGCCAGTTAAAACAGGAAAACCTGTTAATGTGTGAACACACTGTTCATTGTCATTACAGTCTGAGAAAGAACATTCTTTTACTCACTTGTCACCAAGCATAGCTTCATAGGTTAGTTGCCTTAGTAGTGAGTACACGGTACATATAAACACCATGATGTTTCTCACACAACAACCAGATCATTACATCACGATTTGCACGGAGAAGCTAACTGCCAGTGACAAAAAACAGCTCACACATAACCCGCAACGTATCCTAAATGCATTGCAACAACACACGTTTTGGGAAAAAAACACCGTTATTCACAATACACTTAGCAAAGTAAAACCAGAAGACGTGTTATGAGGTCTGGTCAACCCCGTTCCTACCCGGAACGCAGATCAGCGAAGTGCAGTCACAGACACCGTAGGAACACAGCCGTCCTGTGTTGTCCGAACTGGGTAGCGTCACCGCCCCAACCCGTACTACAGTCCCCTGTTGATGCAACCTTGCCGTCCAGGCTCAGGGCAGGGTCGACGAAACATCCCCTGTCAAGGATGACGTCGCGGTCAAGAGTGTAAAACATGTTAAAATCAAAGCACGTTCAACAGAATAGCATCAAGCTAACGGCGATCAGAAGCGAGCTCACGGCGGCGCGCGAGAAGCTAAGCTACCCCGCGCCAGCCATGGCCATAGCAGCAAGCTAACGTTACCTAGCGACCACGACATGCTAGCCCCGCAGCTAACAGCTGACTGGCTAATAGTAGGCCCTAAGCAGGCCATGCAGCGATCCAGCAGGCTAACGCAGCAGTTAACAGCTGACTGGCTAACCGTAAGCTATGAACATGTAAACAATGACATAACACTCACCCAGACAGGCCGCCGTTCTGAACCTCTCCTCACTTTTTAAGAGAAAAGAGAAAACAAGATGTCAACACCGCTTCACAACGGTGACTTTACCACATCCGACGGAATCAGCACAGTACCAACTGGCCTGTGTAGCTGACTTTGAACATGAATCTGCCGCTATCGCACATTACATGCACATATCCCCTCGTGAAGGAATACTCTCATTTGGATATGAAAGATGGGGCCTTAACACGGTGACAGAGAGAATCCACTCGTCCAGAACACACAGGGATCACCAGTGTCAATGGTCGCGGCCCACTAGTTAAAACTATAATGGTCTTCAGACCAAGGCCTTCTGTCGCCTAGGTGGCTGAACAAAGGACCCTAGCCTGGGGCCGGTTTCCATAAACTTTGTCAAGTAGCCCCCATAGCACTAACAGACAAGTGGAGCCCGCCAGCAAACACTACTCACCCAACCTGGAACGCACCGCTTCTCACAACAGCCGCATGTCCGACAGTTCAGCTGTGGCCTGACAGGTTTCACCCCAACAAACACAGCAAGGAACTGCAGTTGAGAAGCATGCAGCGGCGTGCTCCCAATACGAAAACCGGTGGAGGGTTTTTAGAATGATCATCATCTTCCAGACACTCCAGTACGAAGACAATATCGCCGTATTTTCTCGAAAATAGTGAGAGAGAAAATAAAGATATGATGTCAACGTATCCTTGTTTCCCAAAGCTGCTCCTAAACCTTTCTTCCATCATGGTGTCAAGTGTGGGGATCTACCGAGGCACTTCTTCCTTGTGGTGAAAGCGAGAAGGAGGAGAGTGGGTGGCCCCACCCCTGCTTATATGGGTAAGCTGATAGGGGTGTGGTCAGACGAATATTGGGATTAAAGGTACATTGTGGTCTTTATTCAGTGCGCGTGCACGTATGCGAGATAGTGCAGAGAGCGATGCCGAGCGAGAGCGATACGATACAGAACTTCACAGGTGTGACCCATTGTTAAATAAATAATAAATAACAGCGAATCAAAATAGGCTATTAACTTCATCTAAGCACGGTCTGTGCAGTTAAACTCTTGCCATTGAATGGAGGGTTGATTGATTGACAGCCCTTGACATCCAATACACGGAGGTTGAATATGATTGGCAGCCTTGCAAATCCAATCAGAGATTTCTGCATTGCAAAGTCAAAATGGGTCCAGCTGCATGTCCGGAGGATAGGTTTAGCTCGGGCCAATCTCAAGTTTCTCAAGTTTCTTTATTAGTTGTCATACAGAAGTACAGAATACTTTTATACAAAATGTAACATAAAGAAGCATTTTGTATAAAAGTATTCTGTACTTCTGTATGACAACTAATAAAGAAACTTGAGAAACTTGAGATTGGCCTGAGCTAAACCTATCCTCCGGACATGCAGCTGGACCCATTTTGACTATGTGAAAGTTGAGACTATGAGAAAGTTGTTGTTTAGTAGTTAGTAAGCTGTACATCTATAACAAGTCAAGTCAGGCTAAATTAAACTTTGCGCCAACATTAGGACCGAAGTATAAACCAGCAACTGAGCAACATGAAGTGGATTTATGCATCTGGATCAGAAAAAACGTTGTGGATGAAAAAGTAAGTAGGCTACAGTGCTTGTATGCTAACAGTAGCTAGCCAGCTTAGCCTACATCACAATGATAATCACCAAGCTAACTTACTGTACACACTGTAGGGCTGGGCAATTAATCGAAACAGAATCGCGATATCGATTCATAGACCTATGCAATCTCATTTCTAAGTTATGACTATTTTCTTTTATTAAAAAAAAACGTTTTTCTTTTTTCTTTCTTTTTTTTTAACTTTTTAAATGATTTTATCTGGGTTGAACATGATTTGTGGAACTCCCTCTGGTGTTGTGGTCGTGGTATTCACTGACCTTTGGGAAGTATTTCGACATGCACATCGGTATCTTAGTGGTGTAGTGTATCTTGTAGACCAGGCCCATTGCAAGTTGCTGTACTCTGTCGTCTACTCTAAGCCATCCTAGGTTGTCAAAGTGGACAGGGGTGAGATGGGTTTTAGGAGTAAGGTCAAGCAGTAGTCTGACCAGTTTGTTTTGTGATGTTTGTAATCTTGTTTTTAGTGCCTTTGAGGTGCTTTGGTACCATGAGGTGCAAGCATAGTCGTAGTACCCTTGAATGAGTGCTCCTGTTAGAGTCTTCAAGGTATTCTTGTTTACCAGAGAGGAGATCCGGTACAGGAATCTAGTTCGTTGGTTGACTTAGTTTTATTACATTGGATCCCATTTTGTCACAGGAAAGATTTGCCTGTATAGGATGGAACCCAGGTAGGTAATTTCATCTTTCCTTTTAAGATAAGATAAGATATTCCTTTATTGATCCCCTTGGGGAAATTCAGGCATCATAGCAGCATGAGGGAAGGGGGGGGGGGGGTACAGGTAGTGAAAACAACACAAGCAGTGTAAACAAATAGGTCAATATAATTTACTATCTAACTAACTGAAATATACATTATTCATTATTCACAGTATCACAGTATCCACATAAGGTGCAGTATGCATAAGGTAGCGTTATTGTCCTACTTGGGTTCCTATTAGTTCTAGGTCGATGTCTGGCAGCAGTCGCTGCCCACTGTTGTGGAGCCTGATGGCCACTGGTATGAAGGACTGTCCGAGGCGGTTAGTTGAGTGTCGGGGGGGTATGAGTCTGTGGCTTCCTTGTCACCTTCACCTAATATGTTTTGATCTGGTCACGTGCGCTGTCACCTAAAATGTTTTGATCTGATCAGGTGCGCTGTCACCTAATATGTTTTGATCTGGTCAGGTGCGCTGTCACCTAATATGATTTCATCTGGTCAGGTGCGCTGTCACCTAATATGATTTCATCTGGTCAGGTGCGCTGTCACCTAATATGATTTCATCTGGTCAGGTGCGCTGTCACCTAATATGTTTTCATCTGGTCAGGTCCGCTGTCACCTAATGTTAATATGTTTTCATCTGTGTCCACTGACCACTGACACACAGTGGGGGATGTTTTAAAAATATTATTTAATATATAATATAATATAATAATTTGTGCTTCACCTAAAAATTTGGTCAGCAGCCTCCACTGGTCTGCACACATACTGACATACACACATACAGACATACACACATACTGACATACACACATACTGACATACAAACATACAGTCTGCACACATACTGACATACACACATACTGACATACACACATACTGACATACACACATACACACATACTGACATACACATACTGACATACACACATACAGACATATACACATACTGACATACACACATACAGACATATACACATACTGACATACACACATACTGACATATACACATACTGACATACACACATACTGACATACACACATACTGACATACACACATACTGACATACACATACTGACATACACACATACAGACATATACACATACTGACATACACACATACTGACATACACACATACTGACATATACACATACTGACATACACACATACTGACATACACACATACTGACATACACACATACTGTATATCTGCACTCTGAGCTGAAAGAGTAGATTCCAGTTGAGACAGTAGAACTCCCTCGTTAGATGTTGCTCCTAAACACTTAGTGCCGCTAGTTCTTCTTTCAACTTGGTGTGTGAATATGAAGCCAATCCATTGAATATGAAGCCAATACTTCAGAGGGTCATTTAATATGAAGCCATTGAATATGAAGCCAATACTTCAGAGGGTCATTGAATATGAAGCCATTGAATATGAAGCCTTTACTTCAGAGGGTCATTGAATATGAAGCCATTGAATATGAAGCAATTAAATAGGAAGCCTATACTTCAGAGAGACATTGAATATGAAGCCATTGAATATGAAGCCTATACTTCAGAGGGTCATTGAATATGAAGCCATTGAATATGAAGCCTATACTTCAGAGAGACATTGAATATGAAGCCATTGAATATGAAGCCTATACTTCAGAGGGTCATTGAATATGAAGCCTATACTTCAGAGGGTCATTGAATATGAAGCCATTGAATATGAAGCCTTTACTTCAGAGGGTCATTGAATATGAAGCCATTGAATATGAAGCAATTAAATAGGAAGCCTATACTTCAGAGAGACATTGAATATGAAGCCAATACTTCAGAGGGTCATTGAATATGAAGCCATTGAATATGAAGCCAATACTTCAGAGGGTCATTGAATATGAAGCCATTGAATATGAAGCCTTTACTTCAGAGGGTCATTGAATATGAAGCCATTGAATATGAAGCCATTGAATATGAAGCCTTTACTTCAGAGGGTCATTGAATATGAAGCCATTGAATATGAAGCCTATACTTCAGAGAGACATTGAATATGAAGCCTATACTTCAGAGAGACATTGAATATGAAGCCATTGAATATGAAGCCTATACTTCAGAGGGTCATTGAATATGAAGCCTATACTTCAGAGGGTCATTGAATATGAAGCAATTAAATAGGAAGCCTATACTTCAGAGAGACATTGAATATGAAGCCATTGAATATGAAGCCATTGAATATGAAGCCTATACTTCAGAGAAACATTGAATATGAATCCATTGAATATGAAGCCAATACCTCAGAGACATTGAATATGAAGCAATTACATAGGAAGCCTATACTTCAGAGAGACATTGAATATGAAGCCATTGAATATGAAGCCATTGAATATGAAGCCTATACTTCAGAGAAACATTGAATATGAATCCATTGAATATGAATCCATTGAATATGAAGCCATTGAATATGAAGCCTATACTTCAGAGAGACATTGAATATGAAGCCATTGAATATGAAGCCATTGAATATGAAGCCTATACTTCAGAGGGTCATTGAATATGAAGCCATTGAATATGAAGCCTATACTTCAGAGAGACATTGAATATGAAGCCAATACCTCAGAGTAGGGGTGTAAAGGTACACGTATCCGTACCGAACCGAACAAGTTTCAGTGTGTACCGTACCGTACCGAGCGGATGTGTAGTGTACCGAACGAATACAGTGATGTTAACCACTAACGACCGCCCACCGGGGGCTGTTTTTTTCACAATCTAATATAATAATAATATTTTTTTTTTTTTTTTTTTTTACAAGTCGATTATTAATTTCAATATAGAATATTCGTTGACAGCCCTACAAGTACAATTAGTTACTGCACACTACATCACCCCTGAGTGGAACATGGAAACCAAACTTTCCCCCACTGTACCGAAAACCGTACCGAACCTTGACTTCAAAACCGAGGTACGTACCGTACCGTGTTTTTTGTGTACCGTTACACCCCTACCTCAGAGACATTGAATATGAAGCAATTAAATAGGAAGCCTATACTTCAGAGAGACATTGAATATGTAGTCATTGAATATTAGTATTTTTGTGATCTCTTATAATTTATTTTTATTTGTTTTTATTATTGTAATATGTCTGCGTAAATGTCAATTCAAATTATGATTAGGGAAGGGAGGGGATTGAAGGGTGTCTTTTTACTTTTTGTCCTGTGTTAATGTCTTTATATATGTATGTACGTATGAAAAAAGAAAATGCAATAAAAATATTGTTTAAAAAAAAAATGAAGTCATTGAATATGAAGCCATTGAATATGAAGCCTATACTTCAGAGAGACATTGAATATGAAGCCATTGAATATGAAGCCTATACTTCAGAGACATTGAATATGAAGCCATTGAATATGAAGCCTACACTTCAGAGACATTGAATATGAAGCCATTGAATATGAAGCCTATACTTCAGAGACATTGAATATGAAGCCATTGAATATGAAGCCTACACTTCAGAGAGACATTGAATATAAATCCATTGAATATGAAACCTATACGTCAGAGAGACATTGAATTATTATGAAGCCATTGAATATGGAGCCTATACGTCAGAGGGTCATTGAATGTGAAGCCTATACTTCAGAGCCATTGAATATGAAGCCTAAACGTCAGAGCCATTGAATATGAAGCCTATACTTCAGAGAGCCATTGAATAGGAAGCCTATACTTCAGAGAGGAAAGAAAACTAGTGACTGGATCACAACTTGGGTTTTCCTTTGGATTGAAATGTTCTCCCGGGCGTTCTCACAGTATCTGGACAGCGCTCGTAAACCCAGAGAAGGGTCTCTCTCCAGCAGGAACATTAACCTCTAATAATAACTCTCAAAATGACACGTCTGTCTCTCCGTGTGGCTCCCGTCCAGTACTTTTAAAAGAGAGGTTCTCTCCTCCAAACCTTGTGAGTAATAATGCTTTTTACGGTCCCTTTCGGCCCCAGTGTTTAGTGTTTACTGGCTGGCGGGGGCAGCCGCGCAGAGTGAGACTCCGCTGGGTCAGAAGCCGCCCAGAGCTGTGGAACAGATGCACACGATTAAACTCAGGCTACTTCAGATTAGCCTCCTTTTGAAGTTCAAGTTCCTTTTTTGTGACATTTTCTTTTGGAGACCAGCGATGCCTCGTAACCCGAGACAGGGGAGGGAGGGGGAGGTTTTTTTGGGGGTCGGGGTTGGGGTTGGGGTTGAGGCGGGGGGGGGGGGGGTGGGGGTCTTTTTGGGTGGTCCGCCCAGTGCGAGGAATGCTGAAAGTTTGCCTCTAAGCTTGTACAGATTGCTCTGTCACATAGTATCTGATATGGCCCCCCGCTTCAACAGACCCTCCCTCCAGACACGCACTGTCCTCTACGTGTTATTAGGCCGCCGTAATGGCAGCTCACTCGCTCCTATGTAACGGCTTAGTCGATAATCGTCCCACATGATTTCATGTTGATATGAAGTTATTAGAGTGTTTGATGTTATCCCACAGCAGGCAGCAGCACTGAGGCCGGTATCCAGGCGACCCTGCGTGTGTAGAGAGCTTCAGAGAGACACCCAGCAGGACTATGCCGTATGGCAGCCGAATAACAAGCTTGGGTTTAACTTTTAATTTTAATCTTGGGGTTATATTTTCTCCGGTATGTCCTTGATAAAGATAACATGAATTAAACGGGTGTCGTATAGGACAGTGGTTTTAAAAAAAAATTATGCAGTCAGGCCACTGAACTTAGAAGCAGGCCAGGCCAGTGTTTCTAGTTGCAGCGGCGCAATAGTTAGATAACCTAAGTGGGGAACAACCAGGAGATCACTGCAACTCACACACGTTGGAGAACTATCTCTCTCTCTCTTGCTCACACACACACACAAAGGGAGCCGCATGTGATTGGTGGAGGCGGGACCCTTACAAAAAATCCATCAAAATCAGTGTTTTTGCTCATCATTGACACATGCTAGCCTGTAATAATCCCCCCCCAGAAAAATCTACTTTGGATTTGATATATTGCAAATATATGCCATCACACACACTGGCATTTAGAGGGTTAGAATTATAAAATGAATATGTGGTGTTATGATCAGGGCTGAAGTTGAATAAAAGATTTATGAAAGAAAAAGTGGTAATTATTTCAACATATAGTAATATTTTTATGGCGTTTTTGAAGAGGACAATTTTGTCCCTTATGGTAAGAGTGAGTATTTTTTTCAATCTGACATTACAAAAAAACTGAAAATCCATCCAAATCAAGGTTGTTGCTAATCATAAATATATGCTAACCTGTTTTTTAACAATAATTTGTGATGCCATCACAAACACTGGCATTTAAAGGGTACAAATAAAAGAAATCCTGCACCAGAATGCATGGAAATGAAGTCTTTGTAACAAAAAAAATCCTGGTGGGGGACCCCCAGACCCCCGCTTAAAAAGTGGCCTGACTGGGGCTATATTTCACACTATATTTCTGGCCTGAATGATTTCCCCAGTCCAGCCCTGGTTAAAAGCCTCCAATGCTTATTAGTGTGTGTGCGTTTGAACGTTTGCATGTTTCAACCATACATTTCCATTTTTTTTTTTAAATCTAAGAACAAAAAAATTTATAATAATTTTTTTTTGATCTTTTTTTTTTACCTTCTATAATAGTGGGGGTCGCAGCTCTCTGACACCGTTATTTCGGGGGTCGCGGCCTGAAAACTTTGGGAACCCCTGGTATAGGACATGGACGACTAGGTTGTGTAAAACATCTCGGAGAGAGTTTTCTTTTTTTTTAATCCTCTTTTTCTCCTCCTGATTTTTCTGTGTTTTTCCTCCCATCCCAATTTAGTCGTTATGCCAATTCCCCCCTCCCCTACCTGGTTGTTGCACGCATATGCCCCCTACTGGTCGTTCTAGGGAGCCCTGAGGTCTATCACATGCTTCCTCCGATACATATGGAGACAGCCAGCTGCTCTCTTTTCACCTGCCAGCGCGGACTCTCATTGACGAGGAGTAACGTGTAGGAGGCTCACACTGGCCCCCGCCCTCTCCTGTCTTTTGCTGTGCAGGCGCCCTGTCCGACCTGTAGGAGTCGCTGTCCACAACGTCCAGATTACCACCCCATCGACTTCCCTCCCGCTAACTCTGCCAATTGAGTTAGTATGACGGCCGGCCCAAGCCGGAGGCAACGCTGACAGCCGGAGTCGATACCGGTGACTCGGCCGTTGGTGATGAGCGCAATGTCTGCTGCGCCACCCAGACGCCTAAGGAGAGAGTTTTCTAAAGACGTTTTACGATGTATTGATTCATTAGAAGTGTGCCGTGCCCCTCGTGGACCCAGAGGCCTCCCTGCTGGACACAGAGCACTCCCTGCTGGACCCAGAGCACTCCCTGCTGGACCCAGAGGCCTCCCTCTCCCTCAGGGTTGCCTTGAAAACATTTTCCATGCTACCTCCTGATTTTCCAGGTACCATATTAAGTGATGATCTATAGGCCCCTGAAGCTTTTTTTAGTGTCCTGAAAAGCGCCTTATAAATAAAATTCATTATTATTAGGGATGCACCGAATGGGAAATTCTTGGCCGAAACCGATACCGAAAATAGAAAACAGTTGGCCGAAAACCGAAAGCCGAAAATGATTCATAGAATAGAATTTTTTTTACCAATGTTGTGGAACATTATGATTATGGAAAAATATATGATTATGGCAAAACTTAACTTAAATAATAAATAATCACTATTATGGGTCGATAAAACATTTATTCAGCACTTCTGAATGCATACAGTACATTAATTCCATCTTTTCTCTGGCTGCGCAGCGGACATCTGTGCTCTACTGAGTGCACCTTTCTAGTCCCCAGCTGAATGTGCTCGCTTGACTCGGCACAGTAGACGCGCGACAGACAGACAGCTGGGCTGTGTTAACATTACAATGTACAGTCACGCAAAATAACGTTATGAATGCCCGAAATAACATAGCATTACAAAGTACAGTTGACAGCTGGGCTGTGTTAACGTTACAATGTACAGTCGCGCGAAATAACGTTATGAATGCCCGAAATAACATCATTACAAAGTACAGTTGACAGCTGGGCTGTTAACGTTACAATGTACAGTCGCGCGAAATAATGTTATGAATGCCCGAAATAACATAACGTCACAAAGTACAGGTCCAGCTCAGTATGATGTCATAATCAAACATTCTAGAACATTTGTGTATCTATTCAACAATTCTCTCACATCTGAGTGTGGACGACAGCGGGGACGAGGGAGAGTAACTACATAACATAGGCAGGAACACAATCCCCCCCCTCTCGCTCTGAATAATATGCATATTAGATCACTCAGTGATTAACCGCGGCATATAGTAAATAAGGATATAATGCATGTTAAAGACTCATTTATTGGACGCGTTGCGCGCAGTTTACATAGAAACAGCGCGACTCCCGACAGCGCGACATCATCACAACAACACGCGAGGTTGTTAGGTTGTTTCTGTTTCTGTGACATATTTTCGGTGAAAAAACTCTTTCGGCCAAAAGCCGAAAGGCCATTTTCGGCCGAAAACTTTCGGTGCCGAAATTTCGGTGCATCCCTAATTATTATTATTATTATTATCCAGGAGGGAAAGACACTTTGGATAGTAGGGACTGCATCTCTGCCTGTCCTGACCAGGAAACACTTTGCAACTGTGATCTCCTGTGGCAGTAGTCATGGATATTGTAATGTGTGGCGAGGGGTTGTAGCAATTCCACTGAGAGAAACTGGTCTGAGGCTGGATAACATGTATGCCTCTCATAAGTTGTTCTCCAACTCATGAGAACCTGCTCTCAAGCTCTTGCAGCATTCTGTCGAGGACTGGATAGAACAGTCTCTGTCTCAGCTGATCTCCTGAGCTGAGGTCTGAGCTTGTGCCACAAGATGACTCAACTACATACTCGTCCATCCTTTTCTGCTTCCTCCTTTGGCTGGTAGTATGTTCCTCAATCCCAAGGCCATTACATATGGCCTTTGTCCTGTCATACATGTCCACTGCCATCTCTGAGGTGCGATAACCTTTGAGTGTGTCCTGCACTGTGCTTTTAAATAGTACAGAGCTAGAGCTAGGTGGTCTGTAGGTACTGTATATTTATTTCATAAATAGTGTTATTTATTTCATTAATAGTGTTATTATTTATTTCCTGACTTTTTTTTCTGTGAAGATCCCAGAAAGGGTTATTAATATTTGGTTATGTGTGGCTTTCTGGAAAACAATAAATGTTTACGTTTAGGCATCCCTGCGATCGTCACACTTTTTCTGTTACAAACTGACCCCGGCCCCCACCAGAGAAGGGAAAAGTTATGTGGCCCTCACAGGAAAAAGTTTGGGGACCCCTGCTGTAGATGAACAACAATTTATTGAACTGGAACTTTGAGACACATGAGCACTGGGATTGATATATGTTCTCTCTTCCACTCTTCTCCTCATCCTGTCCACTCCCGTCTTCTCTTCCTACTCTTCTTAACTCCTCTCCACTCTTCTCCTCCGTCATCCTCTACTCTCTTATCCTCCTCTTCTTCTCCTCTTTCATCTTCGCCCCTCTTCTCTTCCTCCTCCCTCTTTCCTTCTGTGCCTTCCTGGCTCCTCCCCCTCTCCACTCCTCTTCCTCCTCTCTACAGTCTGAAGATCTGAATGGTCATGATCAATGATTTTTCAAAAATGTCTCACCCCAAATGTTCCTATTATTAGTATAATTTATTTAACGAAAAAAAATTTAAAATCACAAAATAGTTAAAAGTAGAACAAGACTAGACTGGTCATGTCAACTAGTATAGAAGTAATGTCACAGCCTAATGTGAAAATGTATTGGTAGTTAGCTATCAATGCAAGCTAGCCAACACTAGCTAGTTAGTTAGCAAACTGAATGTTGGCTAGCAAGATTGTACTGCATGTGTTTGCTAACCATTAATGAATCCAAATTCAAAACAAACTCCCCTAAATGTGGTGAATAACACGGTTTTAGGAAAAGTCAATGAGTGAAATTGTACATATGGGGATCAAACATAGTTCTAGTATTTTAAAAGCAAGGTAAAAATTACCTCAACAATTCTAGTGTAAGCTGCTAGCTAACAAGATTGCACTGCTTACTAACTAACGTTGATACACCCAGGTTTACCACACAGTTAAAACACAGCTACTTGCATAAGAAGTTTCACTGTAGATGTCAAGGCTCCTGTGTTGGCTGGGAAATGCATGTATTTGACCGTTCTATTGAGATCGCGAGTAACGGTTCTCGGTTATTATTCCGGAAGTCCACCAATCCGAAACTATACTTTTAAAGTCCATATCACCAGGTTGCCTGCATCAATTCCAACATCCAATATACTAGATATGATGCCAAGAGCATGCTCTAAAAGCTGTTCACATGTAAAGGGTTTTTATAAACTCATCTTAATTATGTGCTCAATAGTTTCATTTGTACTATTTTACACATCATCCAATAACATTTTCCAGGACAACTGTTTCAATTTCCATGTAAGTGTTCACTTTTGCTCAGTTTCCATGACTTTTCCATACTGGAAAATGAAAAAATAAATTCCATGTTTTCCATGTTTTCCAGGTACCGTGGGAACCCTGTCCCTGCTGGATCCAGAGGCCTCCCTCTCCCTGCTGGACCCAGAGGCCTCCCTCTCCCTGCTGGACCCAGAGTCCTCCCTGCTGGACCCAGAGGCCTCCCTCTCCCTGCTGGACCCAGAGTCCTCCCTGCTGGACCCAGAGGCCTCCCTCTTCCTGCTGGACCCAGAGGCCTCCCTCTCCCTGCTGGACCCAGAGTCCTCCCTCTCCCTGCTGGACCCAGAGGCCTCTCTCTCCCTGCTGGACCCAGAGGCCTCCCTCTCCCTGCTGGACCCAGAGGCCTCCCTCTCCCTGCTGGACCCAGAGGCCTCCCTCTCCCTGCTGGACCCAGAGCCCTCCCTCTCCCTGCTGGACCCAGAGGCATCTCTCTCCCTGCTGGACCCAGAGGCCTCCCTCTCCCTGCTGGACCCAGAGGCCTCTCTCTCCCTGCTGGACCCAGAGGCCTTCCTCTCCCTGCTGGACCCAGAGGCCTCCCTCTCCCTGCTGGACCCAGAGTCCTCCCTGCTGGACCCAGAGGCCTCTCTCTCCCTGCTGGACCCAGAGGCCTCCCTCTCCCTGCTGGACCCAGAGGCCTCCCTCTCCCTGCTGGACCCAGAGGCCTCTCTCTCCCTGCTGGACCCATAGGCCTCTCTCTCCCTGCTGGACCCAGAGGCCTCCATCTCCCTGCTGGACCCAGAGGCCTCCCTCACCCTGCTGGACCCAGAGGCCTCCATCTCCCTGCTGGACCCAGAGCCCTCCCTCTCCCTGCTGGACCCAGAGGCCTCCCTGCTGGACCCAGAGGCCTCCCTCTCCCTGCTGGACCCAGAGGCCTCCCTCTCCCTGCTGGACCCAGAGGCCTCCCTCTCCCTGCTGGACCCAGAGCCCTCCCTCTCCCTGCTGGACCCAGAGGCCTCCCTCTCCCTGCTGGACCCAGAGGCCTCCCTCTCCCTGCTGGACCCAGAGGCCTCCCTCTCCCTGCTGGACCCAGAGGCCTCCCTCTCCCTGCTGGACCCAGAGCCCTCCCTCTCCCTGCTGGACCCAGAGGCCTCCCTCTCCCTGCTGGACCCAGAGGCCTCCCTGCTGGACCCAGAGGCCTCCCTCTCCCTGCTGGACCCAGAGGCCTCCCTCTCCCTGCTGGACCCAGAGGCCTCTCTCTCCCTGCTGGACCCAGAGGCCTCCCTCTCCCTGCTGGATCCAGAGGCCTCTCTCTCCCTGCTGGACCCAGAGGCCTCAGCCCAGGTTAATCCTGTCACTTAACACTTCCTTTACCGGAGACACTGCCTCACACTGATGACAAACACCCCTGAAATATGACATGTTTAATCCTGGCGTATAGAGTATCTAGGGCCGTGCAGCAGCCCTGTGTGTGTGTGTGTATGTGTGTGTGTGTGTGTGTGTGTGTGTGTGTGTGTGTGTGTGTGTGTGTGTGTGTGTGTGTGTGTGTGTGTGTGTGTGTGTGTAGCCTGTACTAAACAGAGAACCCTTCAGTAGACGGTGATGCTATCGCTCCGCTGTCAGCAGCAACGTCACACACACACACACACACACACACACACACACACACACACACACACTCACACATATACACACACACACACACACACACACACACACACACACACACACACACACACACACACACACACACACACACACACACATATATACACACACACACACACACACACACACACACTCACACACACACACACTAGATCCTCTAACCGGATGTAGCCCCCCCCCCCCCCAGAACCTGCTCCAATAGGAACCCCCGCTGGAACCAGCATTAGCTCTTTTTCCCTCTCGTCTCATTTTAAACAACACTTTTTTCCTATGTTTTCCTCAAATTGACATCATTACATTTTTTTCTTCTTTTACATTTTTTCTATTCTTTTTTCTTCTTCTACATGCTTTTTTCTAAACCGGGCAGGACGAACACACGAGAGAGAGACGTTGAGTTAAGTGTGTGTCCCTGGCTTAGACTCCAAGATCAACGCTAGTTATTCCATATCTGTCTAGGTTGGTTAGTATGAGTTGCGCCGTAATGAGCAGCGGGTAGAGTCCTTTAGAATAGAACACAGCACATAAATACATAGGAAAATGTCTGAATATCACGAGGAGGGGAGGGGGGGGGGGGGGTGCTGCTTTTATGGAATGCCGTTTGGCACCAATATTATGTCTCGTTGTTCTGGTTTATAAAACATGCATTTTCTGAGGGTGGAAAAGAAACTTGGCTTGCGGGATACGTCGTTGCTGAGGAGAGGAGAAGAGTTGGGGACTCATTTGTCATTTTACATAAAGTCTGGTTTGCATTTACAAAATGGAAATCAAATGTTAATTGCAGATGAATTACTTGGGTGAAATGTACTATTCCTCGAGGAGTTCGAGAAATGTGTTCCCTCTCTCCAACATGATTAGACAAAATTACACAAGCGCTAAATAACACCAAACTGACAGGCCTAAGAAATACCTGTCCTGGCTTCATCTGCATTGACCATTATTGACATAGTCGGCCATCTTGCTCCACGTGTGGGAACGGGATGGAAAGGAATCCAACCTGAGCGTGACATAAGAACATAATGGCCGCCGTGTGAATATGGTGAATGGTGCTGGATGTTCCTCATTAATAAATCATAATCATAATAATAATCACAATCATAATAACAATCATAATCAAAACCATAATCATAATCATAATAATAATGAATAAAATAATAAGGTATAGAGAAGGACAATGGTTAATTATGGTAAGGCACAGGAAAATCAGGAAAACTGATGGGGTCAGTTCCATATAAAACATTATAAAAAACATACTACATTCATCTAAAGCTGCTAGAGTTGGTCTACTGGTTTGTCTTAACTGAACATTGATTATCGTGACGGTTACTACAGTTGAAACAGTACTGATCCAAATGATCCCGAGGCCATTCTTCTCAGTCATATGATCAACCATCTGTAACAACAGCAACATCTGAGATTCCTCTGCAGAATCTGAGGCGTTGGTGTCCCGTAAAGTTTAGACAGTGTCAAGATCTTTTTTCTCTCAGCCCCCTCCCCCCCCCCCCCCCCATCTGCTCCCAACCTGCTGGGAACGAGGACCAGCCTGGACGGAGTCAGTGAGATGTTTGAAAGTCCGTTGCTTCACAACTCATCAGTAATGGGAGTGTTTGAAACGATGGGGGGTTGAGGGAGACTGTTCCGAGCACATCGCCAAATCCTCCGCTCCTTAATGGTCGTAAGTGTCATGCAACACTCCGCCGGAGTCATTTGTAATCTGAAGTGCAGCTCTCTTACATGTTTACGTTAGGAGAAATGGCTTTTTCAAGTTTAACGCTCAAACTCGGCTCGATTACCCTCGCCTCTGCACTCCTGTAGCACGTATAGCATGTGAGTGAGTGAGTGAGTGAGTGAGTGAATGAATGAATAATGACCCCGCCCCCACCCTTGTGTGTAGGAAGAGCAAGATGAAGCACAAAAAGTGAGCTTAGCTTGACACTGTGGAATCTGTTGTGTCAACCCTGGAGAGAGAGAGAGAGCGAGAGAGAGAGAGAGAGAGAGAGAGAGAGAGAGAGAGAGAGAGAGAGAGAGAGAGAGAGAGAGAGAGAGAGAGAGAGAGAGCCAGAGGGAGGGAGAGAGCAAGAGAGAGAGAGATCTGTCAGGCTTTAGTCCTTAATGTTCTGCAGCTGATCCCCCTCCTGCTTTCATAAGCTCATTCCATATCTCCATAATAAGTTTATAACAGATTCTTAATAGGACACAGACCTGACTCGTCCACGCAGGCCCTGCAGGCGCCCCCAAACATACTGTTCACATCCAACTTGAAACATTCTGGAGATGACAACGGTCTCTGTGACTGAGGGCAGCAGCTCTTGCGTGCACCGCCCACGCGCACGCACGCATGTACCCACACACACACACACACACACACACATACACACACACACACACACTGTTCTCATCAACTGATGATAGGGTGACGATTCGAACGCCACACTCACAGTTTCCCTGACGACCGTGCGCCCTTAGTGACAAGAAAGAGGCTTCGAGGTACGAAGGTTTTGAGGTACAAAGGTTTCGAGGTACAAAGGTTTCGAGGTACAAAGGTTTCTTCGCGACGTTCCGATGAGAAAGTGCTCAGAGCGTATCGAGTTATATCTCTGGACATTTTGGAATAGCAAAAAAATAAACGCTTAACGATGATGTCATCGTTGTGTGAAGCTGTTGAAAGAGCTTCCGCAGGTCCGTTTTGGATATGATACCCCAGACGAATGCGCTCGTTAGAGCGCGGATCTCCTCCGCGGCCTATAGCGCTCTCTACCAGTCCAGACGGACCTCCTCCGCGGCCTATAGCGCTCTCTACCAGTCCAGACGGACCTCCTCCGCGGCCTATAGCGCTCTCTAAAAGTCCAGATGGAGGCAATAGGGCAATAGATCCATATGGCGATGCTAGAGGAAAGGTCATGGGGTCACCAAAGTTCTCCTCCAGGGGTCATGAATGCGCACAGCAAATGCAAATTCATGGCAATCCGGCCATTACTTTTCAAGATATCGCATAATCTTTTCTCTTTCATTACTTACTTACTTATTTACTACTTCCTTACTTACTTACTTAGTTACTTTGCACACTGGACGGATTACATAACCTCTGCCCTGGCTTGCCTTGACAGAGGTCAGTAACAGGAAGTCGTCTTCCTGCTTTCCTCTCTCTGTTGGGCAAACCCTCAGCGACCTGAGACCACGGCATTTCAAGGTGCATTCTGGGTCACTGGAGGAGAACTCAACACACACACACACACACACACACACACACACACACACACACACACACACACACACACACACACACACACACACACACACACACACACACACACACACACACACACACACACACACACACACACACACACACACACACACACACACACACACAGTAAAGAGGGTAGGGAGGTAGCAGGGACTGTGTATCACTAAGGAACTGAAAGATTCACACAAATACACAAACTATGCACGCAGACACGCAAACACATACACACACACATACACACACACTCACATACACACGCACACACACATTGGAGGTATGTGGAGAGGAAATTTGTGGAGTTCAATTACAAGCATGTACGTGCACATGAAAATGCACACCAGTGTGCATAGACACACACACATAAACACACACACACACACACACACACACACACACACACACACACACACACACACACACACACACACACACAGAGACAGAGTGACCTCTGTGAGAATCAGAGACTTAGTGCTCGCACTGTTGATGACAAGGGGCCGTGGAAGAGGGACAGGCTTCTCCTCTATGATCTTGTTGTCGTGGAGACAGCCAAGGCTCAGTCAAATAGATTACCCCGGGATCCTTTGATCAGCCAGAGGAAAACCAAAGAGGATGCTTAAAGTGGCACGACTAGCCCACATGAAACAGACCACGCGCGCAGCTTTCAAGTTCTCCTGTCAGCGGCTGCTGTGCTTGGCTTGATGATCTCTGCAGAAAACCTCAAGAGCCCGTTTAAAATTGTTCATCAGTTTGTTTAAAGCATTATTAGTCACACGGTTTTCTGTTGTCTTCGACTTCATTAAGCAAGAAATGTTGTTTACAGTGCTTTCCTCTGCGCGGCTCTGGGGTTGATTGCCTCCAATCAAAGCAATAGCTGACTGGATATCACTTCGATTAATATGAACAGTTCAGCATCTGTTATCGGGACATTGTATTGATCTATACGGTTCACAACATAAACACTTTCCTCCATAGAGGATAAACATTTCCCATCAGATCTACCTCACAGAGAGAGAGAGAGAGAGAGAGAGAGAGAGAGAGAGAGAGAGAGAGAGAGAGAGAGAGAGAGAGAGAGAGAGAGAGAGAGAGAGAGAGAGAAGGAGAGAGGGAGAGAGAGAGAGGGAGAGAGGGAGAGAGAGAGAGAGAGAGAGAGAGAGAGAGAGAGAAGGAGAATGGAGAGAGGGAGAGAGAGCGCGAGAGAGAGACATGGAAACACTGACATCACTCTGCCATGACGTCCCACAGCCGTCCTCCGCCCCCCCCTGCCCCCCCCGACAGTGATATGAGTGAGTGACGTGGGGCCGGAGTCACCGGCTGGTCTTTGAAGTGATATCAGCACAGACCTCCCATGTCTGCAGCATCCTTCCCTCCACCGGCAGCCCATCACAGTCCCTGGGCCACGGTGTGACCAGAGTGAAATTCTTAATGTGCGCCTTCATGTTTATGTGGTCGAAGCCCCAGGATGGAGCTCTCCGTGCTTCCTACCGCGAGCCGAAGCCATACGGTGTCACGTGAGGGTCATAAATCAAAACCGTAATGAGGTTTGGTAATGGTAGAGTACCAAGGCAGTGGTTGCGTGGAGTGTCTTGGTGGAGACAGAACTCATATAGTATGTATTTTGTCATGTTGCGTTTATAACGTCGTCGTTGGGAGTTGTTGATTTTACGTGTTTTATTTTGTCTGCGGGGGCCTTCGCTTTTGTACATATGGTAAATGTACAAGTGTCAGACGAAACGTCAACTGAACGTTTAGCTTTGTTTACATTAGTGTTTGCCAGTAGTGTGCTCGATGCAACGCATATTAGCTTACTCGGCGTGGCTGGAGTCCTGGTCAGGGTCCGTGCGAAGCAGGAAGCTTTAGACAGGCAAACACTGGCTTTTCTAAAGAGACAAAATGGTGCCAAGTGATAGTAGAATCAGAAATGCTGGAGGACTGTGGTTTTGTGTTGGAAATGGGAAACCCTTTCGCCTGCATGTTGCGGTGTGGGATTCAAACCTTCTGGTTTCCTGACCCCGTTTTCCTTTCCAGCCAGAACTCCGAACTCCGACCACAGCACTCAGTAAGTAAGCTAATAGCTCTGCGTCGACGACACCACTGGCAAGTATTTCATACAACTTAACGTCTAAAAATCCAAACTATCCCTTGTTTTTCTCACTCTGAAATCTCTCGTCTGAGCCTTTGATACGAGGACAGAGCGTGTGGCGGCTAAATAGGACTTCTACAGGGCCGTTCCCGGTAAACATTTTGATTTATATTAGCCGTCTATCGGCCGTTGGGGCCACGGCGTCCAAACAACGGCCCAAAAAGGGGTTGAAGCGAAAGGTTTATTTCTTTAGACCGGTGTTGTTTCAACAGTGTTTAAACGGTTTAGTGTGACAAGATGGGGATCTCAAATGGAGACTCAGAACATGACTGAGCTTCAAAAGTCGGTACACACACACTCCCCAAAAGCATCGGTTTCAGGCAAATTGTCAGAATTTACATTTGGTTGAATAAAAGAC
The DNA here is from genome assembly GCF_963971535.1 of Notolepis coatsorum. Classification (NCBI taxonomy): domain Eukaryota; kingdom Metazoa; phylum Chordata; class Actinopteri; order Aulopiformes; family Paralepididae; genus Notolepis; species Notolepis coatsorum. Next base: position 29,419,115 of record NC_140177.1, on the reverse strand, counting down.
TAATTCATGTCAGGTTGTAATGCAACGTCAATTGGCCTGGCCCCATACTTGTTGGGCTGAAGCTGTAGATGTTTTCTACATTGATATGATGCACGTAAACGTTCAACCTCTTCAGGGAAAACGGGATGGGCTAATAAGATTGCAAGAAAGCCGACTCTCCATCTACACGAAGAAAAAAAACCTTCAAGGACATAAAAAGTCTAGACGACGGGACAAACTACGGACCGTGACTCTAAACAACATCCACAGACGGTCGCGATACCATCGGAGTTGCTAATCGAGTCTGCGAGTTTTGGCGTTCGCCGTTACGCTTTTCCATGCTGTCATGTCTCGTCCTTGTTGGAGAAGACACCCCCCCCCCCCCCCTCTGTCTGCCTGGGTGCGGGTAACTTTACAGTAAACTTGGCTGGCATGGAGCCCCCCCCCCCCCTTTCCAACCCCCACCCACCCCCGCCTTTTTATTTATATACGTCTCTCCACCACAAGCCGGTCCAAAGAGCATGTGGTTCTTCTTGGGCCCTGCGGTCACTACAGTGAGAGAGTGCCACATCAAAGCTCCCCTCGCTCCAGCCCACAGAGGGAAGAGAGGAGGACGGGAGGAGAGGAGAGGAGAGGAGAGGAGAGGAGAGGAGAGGAGAGGAGAGGAGAGGACAGGAGAGGAGATGAGAAGAAAAGGAGAGGAGACATGAGGGAAGGAGAGGAGAGAAGAAAAACCTGGGACGAATTCTGTTTCACACACACACACACACACACACACACACACACACACACTGTATGTATACCACAATCTGTCTTTACTTGTGGAAAAGTCGCAGTGCAGGTTATTTGCGTCGTGTTGGGGATCCGTCGATCGCCTCTCTCTCATCCATCCATCCGTCTCTCTTCCATGAAAGCCGCCGGTAAGAGGTGGTTTGGCGTTCACGTCATACGTCGCAGACATCTATTGTAGAATTGTACTATTATTTCAACATCATAGTAAAAAAATATATAGTACTTGCGATGACAAGTATAATGCATAACTTCTGTCTCCTTTGTCTGCTTGGAAATCCCCCATCAAACAAACCTCCTCCATCAAAAAGATAAGTGTTGATCAAAAGTCCTGTAAATGCCGTTCCTGTCTTCAGGCCTTGGCAAGTGGGCACGCACACACACACACAGACACACACACACACACACAGACACACAGAAACAAGATCAAGTGTTGATGGCAGGGGTTGGGTGGGGGGGGGGGGGGGGTTGATGTGTTTTGAAATTTGATTCCATAGTAATTTCCCTGCCAGTCAGGAGCACTGAAAACACAAACAGGGTACCTGCCTCTTCCTGCTACCCTTTGCATGGAGCGATTAGGATTGTAAGGGAAACAGTCAGAGCCGGCCAAGGTATTTTGACATCAACAATGAATAATGGATTCACGCTTGAATCCATAGGCGTAGGTTTAGGGGGGGGGGTGCAGGGGACATGTCCCCCTCAACATTGAGAAGGGGTAAATTTGTCCCCCTCCAAAAATATAGCTTATATGAAAGACAACCCCCTCCTCAAAAGGGGTAAAACATAAGGGGGTCAAAACATTTATATATCCTTCTTACCTGTGTATTAACCAACAATTTCAGACACTCCTCCAGGACCATACCATCTCAACCTTGCAGACGTGCCTCTCACTCGCGTTACGTCAGTGGCTTCTGCGCTAGCCTTGCGCAAGGTAATACAGCCAGTGTATTAGGGCTGTCAACGAATATTTTATATTCAAATTAATAATCGAATTGTTAAAAAAAACATACATTCGATTGTAAAAATGTATATTCGAATTGTGTGAAGTGTTTTATAAAAATAAAAAATAAATGAAACAGCCCCGGCGGTCTCCCTCTCGACTTCTCGCGTGTGTCTGAACGCGCTGCATGACAGACAGGAGAGACGTGCGCCCTTACAACAAATCGTCTATTGGCTGCAGCAGCCTGGCATTCGTGTGACATCATGTCCGGAATCAACCAGGAAATAGCTAACGGCTAATAGTTGTTGTCGTTGCTGTCGCTTTCAATTCGTGATGATGGCAGAGAGTTCAGATCCCAACTCGGCTCCGGAGAGAGTGATCTGCACTCCGAACTCAATCTGAAAAGCCTAGCTGTTTGGAAATACTTCGGATTTATGCTGAACCAGTTAGCATTATAAGTCAGCTACGTTACATGTATCTTTTTGTGTGCTAAGTGCTGACGCTAGCGTTTTGAGAGTTATAGCGTCAAGAATTTAACTTTTGCGTTTTTTTTATAGCTCTTTATTGTAATCAAAGTGTTATCATCCCTCAGGGCAAAACAACTTTGTTTAGTCACATTTCTAGGAATTGTGTGCCTTAATTTGATTTAAACAAAACATGAAACAAGTATATAGGCTACTGTAGGCTTACTGAACAGATATTGAATAATTCATGTCAAGGAAAATATATTGTTTGATATTTATAACGCCTTTGGTAATGGTTCAAACCTATGTGTTTTTTAGAAGGAATATTCTAATGTAATTTTTGGTCAATTTTGACAGCCCTACAGTGTAGTAGCTAGTAATGCAAGTAGCTAGCTAGCTAGTTTAGCCCAATACACGTCACTTTCTTACCTTCATGGTTTCTGAATTAAGTGATAATGCTAATATTAGCTCGTTTATTTTGCCTTAAGTTAAGGTTTGGCTATAGCAGGTACCTAAATCTTGTCTTTTCCTTTACATAAATAAAGACATTCCCGCTATAAATTGATGCAGAAAGGGGAAAAATTGGTGCATAAAAGTAGGCTACACCAGTATGCAGAAAGTGAAGTCTTCGACGCTCAAAGTTTCCCCCGGACCCACAGACAACCCGGACCCCCAGACCCCCCCGGCTTAAAGTGTCCCTCACAAGGTTGAAACCAAACCTACGCCATGGCTTAGAACCACATCACCTCCCTGCTCAAAAGGATGTATGTTACCATGATTTATTGAAGAAGAAAAAAAGAAACCCCTACTCCTGAAGAGGCTCCAGTCTGCCAAGGGGAAATGTGAGGGCTGATAACGGACCGGAGATGAAACCAAAGCCACCTGTCAGTCCACGCGGCGCGGCGGTGTCAGAGGGCGGAGGAGGTGCCGGACGATCCCCGGCCAAGAGCCTTGTCTGCTACAAGCCCACAGGGAAACCAGCCCAGGAATACCGATGGTTGTAGCCCACATGCTAGCTCTAGCAGGAAACCACAAGGGTGGAATAGGGGAACTGATTTCACGCTCCCGATACTTCTAAGTATTCAGAATGTTATCTTAGCATCTCTGAAAGCCATCTCATTAACCCTTTGCGGTGTGTGTTTTTGATACTGTGTGAGAGGGACTGACGGCTGCCTCCAAGATACTGTTCAAGAAGTCAGCGTGACACACTTTAGACAATTGTGGTGGGTTCAGTAACGGTAAAAGATTATGTAAAATACTTACTGACGATAACAAAAACACTGGTATTGTACAAAAAATTATTAAAATAAAATCCTGTAAAACTAACCATAAAAGGTGACAACTTGACTTTGAACGACAGTGATGAATGCCTTTCCGACGGGGAGCTTTGCTCTCTCTGGGTATTTCATCTTGCGGTGTCATCGGAATCCTGTCGTTCTCCTCCGGAGACGGGCCGTCTGATTGGTTAAGGCTGCTCTCCAGTCATCTTCTTGACACCTGTGTGTAGAATGTTCTGGGCGGCCAGGAAGCGTTTCACGGCTAGACGCTGCTTCTCGACGGTTTCATGGTGGAACCTTTTGATCCCGGCAGCTGCCTCTGGAAAAAAGACCCTGGATGAGACCAGAATAAAAACTCTGTTTTATCTGTTTTATAGACGGTACAAAACGGGCTGCATTTATATGGCAGCTTTCATCCAAAGCGCTTTACAATGTTATGCCTCACATTCACCCACACATTCACACACCGACGGCCTAGGTAACCACGCATGGTGCCGGCCTGTTCATCGGGAACAGTTAGGGATTAAGTGCCTTGCTCAACGACACTTCGGCACACTGCCGGGAGGAGCAGGACTCGAACCGGGAACCTTCCTAACCTTCCGACCGCTCGACCTCCTGAGCCACAAAAGATCTTGTGTTTATGTTTCTTTCTTTCTTTCTTTCTTTCTTTCTTTCTTTCTTTCTTTCTTTCTTTCTTTCTTTCTTTCTTTCTTTCTTTCTTTCTTTCTTTCTTTCTTTCTTTCTTTCCTTCTTTCTCTGTCAACAAGAGGCCTCGTTCCTGTTTAGATTCTTACTATACCCCCCCACATCTTCACCAGTGTCTAACATCTCCGGAAAGGCCCCGGTCGTCGACCGTAAATGAGAGAAACACTTCCTGTTTTGTTTACGGCCTGGTTGTTTCTGTGCGTAAACCTGTCTGTTGTGGCGAGAGCCCCAAAGACCTCAGCTTCCTTCCCTCCGGGGCGTGCAGAACAAAACAGAGCCTGTCTAGAGTCAGAACCAGAGCCTACTGTGTGGAGGACGGCGACTAGTAGGGGTCCTTTCTGGAGAGAGCTGGAGATGGGATTCACGGGACAGAGGCCACACACCACAAGAATTCAGACTCTGGGCAGAAGCCTTAGGCCTTGGCCCCTCCCCTGTCCCATACTGTACCTCCTTCCTTCACCATGGATATAGAGGGGGGGGTCAGCTGGACCATCACCAAGCTCCTGCTCTTTCATTACTTTCTTTCTCTGTCTCTGTCTCTCTTTCAATCACTCTCTCTCCCTCCAATTGGTAGAGAGAGCAAAGGTCTGAGTGTCCCCCTCTCCCCTCTCAAAGGTCCGAGTGTTCCCCTCTGTGTTGTTTCTGGTTCTTGTGGACGAGTTCCATTGTTTCGTTGCTTCCTCGAGTTTTTATTTTTTTTTCTCCTTTATTTTAGAGAAGGTCTCCGTGACCCAAGCAGGCCGCTCCAGCAGCAGAACTTCAGAGGGATTCCACACAATGGGACCTTCTTATTGCACATGGGAGTATTTACCAACGAAACACGGCCAAAAAGAGGTCCCCTCCCTCCCTCCCTCCCTCCCTCCCTCCCTCCCTCCCTCCCCCCTCCTCCTCCTTCCTCTCCTCTTTTTGTCCTCCCTCCTCCTCCTCCCCCCTTCTCGCTTTCTCTCCCCGTCTCTCTCCCAGTCTGGATTGATTTAACTGTGCTGTTTCAGTTGTCTATAATGAGGCAGATGCAGGCCATATTGAGACGGTGTTGAGCTCAGGCCCTTTCAGACCTTGTGTGTTTGACTCTCTGTTTGGCTGCCGAGTCTTTCTAAACACAGCAGAAGTGATAGAGAGATCCCGGCTCCTGCTGTACTTGACATTGAACACAAAGTGTGGATTTAGTGTTGTGCAGCAGGGTGATGTAAGTTATGGCTTCTTTTTTTGGACGCCGCAACCGGAACTGTCTGTAGTTGCTGACGGGGGTTAAAACCTCACCTCTCCGATAAGGAATTGAGACAAAGCAACCTTGTTTTCAGATCGAAATCAAAGAACCCACCTGTTGTGTGTTTCTTTTTTTTCATTATTTTGTTATTTATTGGGTTTTGAGTGGATTGTGGGTTTTGTTGGTCAAGAAACTTGACCAGGTAAACTTTTGATTGAAGTAAAAACTTGAAAATTCTAGAAATTGGATTTCAGACAACAGGCAGTGATATGATAAAAGATTATACAAGATGTTATTCAATTATATGAGATAATATTATATGATACAATATCAGATTAAATTATGATATGATATGATACAATACAAGATTAAATGATAGGATATGATATGATGTGATTTTAGATTAGATGAGATGAGATTAGATGAGATGATATATGAGATGAGACCATGTATGATGATGTGATGTGAATGAGATTATATAATATTATATATAATGACAATATGATGACAATTGAGATGACATAATGTGATTTAAGATGAAATAAAATGAGATGAGATGAGACAAGACCTTTATTGTCCCAGAGAAGAAATCGTGTTGTTGCCAACAGCACCGGCACGCAGTGACAGATATGACAGATAGATGATAGAAAAAGGTCAATAAAACACAAGAAAGTGTTCTAAAAATGTAAATAGAAGCACAGCATCATACATGGAACTTGTATGAACAAAGCTTGTATGAAGGGATTCAGATGTTATGGGATGAAGGGACTCATGTCATAAAGGAGATGAGATGATGTTGGTGACACACTGTGGTCAGAAATGTAACTTAGTCATACTTCTAACCCAATTTGGAAAACAATCAAGAATTGTACAGCTGACATGCCATAACTCAGCATGTTGTTTTGTCTTTCATGGTGCGTCACGCCCTTCTCTAAAGCCCCAGTTTTACAGTTGCCCCCCCAGAGAAACGACACCAAATGTCGAAAGGGAGACATGAAAAAAAGAACACAAACAGAAATAGCTCAGTCGTCCAATTACCCTGAACATGCCTTTAATCAGAAGCAGAGACGACGGCGTAGAGACATCTCCCCTGGTGCCATCCGTCTGCACTGACACTCGTGATGAATTCTTTATGTGCAAAGTATGCTGGAATCATTTCCACGCCGCGTTTCAACTCTGCAGTGTCGAGCCTCTCAGAAGAAGTGCCTATAAGCAGTTTCCCGGCAAAGGAATCACGATACCACAACAGATCCCCCCCTCGTGATTTATTCAAAGAGTGAACTTTAGTCTCACTGGTGTGAACTCCTGGGTTTCATCAGGTGCAGGATTTGTTTTGTTTTTTGGGGGGGGGGGCAAGCCAGCATTTCATGGGTTAACAGTCTCGTAGAGACCCATTCATGACCCAAACAGGCTTATGTGTGACACACACGGATCAGGTCCCAAGAGCAGCACAAAGAAGGGTGCGCCGATGCTTTGATTATCCGTACGGGACAACACAGGGGTCAGCGTAGCAGAACAGTCCTACCTCCCTGCCCCTGCCCTCTCTCTCTCTCTCTCTCTCTCTCTCTCTCTCTCTCTATACAATCCCCTCACTAATACCCCTCTCTCTCTCTCTCTCTATACAACCCCCTCGCTAATACCTCTCTCTTCTCCCTTCCGGGGCCCTTGGCTGCAAATCCCACAGCCACTCCGAGAGTGTTTGTCCGGATCCCAGTCCGGGGCTTTCCGGAACTTTAGAAAAGGAGGAATGGAGAGAAGGAGGGATGGAGTCACTCTCCCGGAGAGCATTGGATTCGGGATTAGAGGGGAGCGAGAGAGAGAGAGAGAGAGAGAGAGAGAGAGAGAGAGAGAGGAGAGAGAGAGAGAGAGAGAGAGGAGAGAGAGAGAGAGAGAGAGAGAGAGAGAGAGAGAGAGAGAGGGAGGGAGGGAGGGAGAGAAAACCCCATTGAGACCACTAAGGTGGCCCAATCGTGGGGTCACAACTCCAGACAATAGAACTTAATTAGATCTCCCAACGGGACTCCGCTCTCTTGATCAAGAGTGTTACTTATTAACTCGGGATTGAAGGATTATTGGAAAGGGTCTAATATCTAATGGGTAATACTATGTTTGAATACGGTGTGGTCCCCTTTTGGCAAAAAAAAAGGTTCTTTATATACGGAACCATAGGCTACAGGGAAGCGTTTGAACACAGGCCAAGGCAGGAGAAATTAAACCATTTCAAAGGTTTTGATTGATCTGGATCTGGGCAGCAACCACTGCGTTGCTCTGTCCAGGCACTCACGCTGAGTGGTGTGAATCTTTACCTATAGCTGGTGCGATGATGACACCCGTCACCAACGCCTGAGTGACACGGTCAGGTGTGTCACAACATTCTATAAGTATCCCTCACTTTATACTTTGAATATTAAAGGCACACTCGGAATCCAAATGAAAAATGAAAAAGAGGATTGGAGACATTCTCTAGTCTAGTGGATCGACTGAGCTCCTGATAAGAGGAATACATATGACGTATATCATGCCAGTTAGGGTACCTTGTGTATACTGCACCTGTGTATACTGTGTACTTTTTTTTAGGTTTGAGATAGGTCAATTCCAATTAGCTTATTTGGGAAGAAACAGTCGTGATTGGAGGATCAAGAAAAGAGGGCAGGTTTGAGATAGGTCAATTCCAAACAACAAATGTTCCGTGTTGAAGTGAAACTCTTCAGGAATGTAACCCACATTTATAGGGTAGGGGGCGGGGGGGGCAGATTGGGGCTCTATCCACTGGACCTTTAAAAGACAAGCTAGATGGTCCTTCTGTACTTTCCCCATAAATCCACCTTTCTTTCCAGTCTCAGTTGCTGGAATTCCAAGATCCTGTAGAGAAGGAGTGAAAAGAGCATTCTGTTTCCATTCTGTTCACATGAATGGGAGGCGTGTATGGAAACCCAAGTTCCTATACAATTATACACACAACTTGTTTTTTCCCCTCCTCCTCAAGACTCTCCTTGAGCCTGCTGCCTTGAGAATGAACCACAGTCCGTCGCAACTGCAATAAATGTCGGCATTTGTGATTTTAACACGGCCTGGCTGTGAGCCGTTTGGTTTTTGTTCATCCACCCGTTGAGGTTGGACAGGGCCGGTGCGACCGAGAGGAGCTAGACATGTTATACAGCTCCAGTCTGTGCTGATGGGAGGAGCGGAGGAGTGCCTGGCTGAGGACGTGTTGGAGAGCTGGAGAGTTGCCTGGGGGGTAATGGGATCAGGAAGAGAGCGCAAAGAAACGCAAGTTCAAAGAGACAGGAGGTCAAACACACAAGGCCACACTGTGCATGCGTGCGTGTGTGCGTGTCAATGTGTGTGTGTCTCCCCCCCCCCCTCTCTCTCCCTCTTTATCTCCCCTCTCCCTCATCCTATCTCTCTCTCCCTCTCTCTCTTCTCTCTCCCCCTCTCTACCCCCCCCCCCCTCTCTGTATTTCCCTCTCTATCTCTCTCCCTCGATTTCCCTCTCTCTCTCCTACCCCCTCTCCCTCTCTCTCCCTCTATTTCCCTCTCTCCCCCCTCTCTATCTTTCTCCCTCTCTCCCTCTATTTCCCTCTCTATCTCTCCTATCTTTTTCTCCATTTCGCTCTCCCTCTATTTCCCTCTACCCCCCCCCCCTATCTACCTCTATTTCCATCTCTCTCTCCACTCTCCCTCTCTTCCTATCTCTCTCTCTATCTCCCCCTTCTCTCTCCCTCCCTCTACCCCCCCCCCCCCCCTCTCTCTTCAGCAGGTGTCTGGCAGGAACATACTTTGTCTCCCTGTGTTCCCTCCCTGCAGGCAGCTCTGATGAGAAGGCAGATGAGTGTCTGAACGAACTGCAGCATCCATCACAAGTGATAACAAGGAGACGGTGCAGCTAATGAAACATCAGCCTCGAGGGAGTTCAGCCTTAACCCTTTCACTGCCACACGACAGAAGGTTAACCCTTTACTATCACGCAACAGACGGTCGCCGTCGGATAGTAAAGGGTTAACCTTCTGTCGTATGTGGCAGTGAAAGGGGTAACCGGCGGTCGCGTGGCAGTGAAAGGGTTAACCGGCTGTGTATTGTTCGCAGTGAAAGGGTTAACCGTTTTGGTAGTGCGGCAGTGAAAGGGTTAACCGGGCCTCCGGAGACAGACGTCTGCGTACGTGTGCCCAACCTGCCACTCGTTTTACGGAACACGTTTGCTATACATGTACTTCTTATGGAGTTACTTTATCCCAAGTCATCATATATCAAAACAAAATTATACTGAGCCACCGTGAACCAAACACAAGCCCAGAAGATGTATCTTTGACTAGTATAAGTATGTTTGTAAATAAAATGGCCAGCCCTGCCGTTGTAGGCTAAACAACAACAATGAAACAATAACTGTTCCAGGGATGGACCGTTTGTTTATTCATTCAGTTACAAAAATATCGCCCCCCCCCCCCCCTTCTCAGAGTTTCACACTTCTCTCTACATAGTGCACATTTTCTGAGCTTTACAAAAGTCAGTCTATAACCATTAAGTGTTAATACTGACCTAATGCAATAATGCATTGCAGTGTGCAAGTCATTTAAATTTGGAATCAAGTGTCTGAGAGGGAAGAGCACAGAAAGTTAGCAGTTAAGCACGTTTGATCTGAGAAGTTAGTTGAAATCGGTCAATATTTAAAAAAAAAAATCTAAATATTTAAAAATCATAACGGTATGAATGAGCAGCAGTAAATGCCACTAGACCCAACGGACGGAACCTACAACACACTCCACGCCCCTAAAATCTCTTCAGAGACGGGGGCGTTTTTTTTGGTTGTTCTTCACACACTTCTTG